>NC_083485.1:12409349-12411849 GCF_030014155.1 Tachysurus vachellii
AAATGAGGTAAAATATATGTGCATTTTGGGCGGGAGTAGAAAGATCGGATCGATATCCGATTCACCAAGACCCATTTATGTGGCCTAATGTAAACGGAACAGTTTTAATAAATCAGATAACTATCGGATCAGAGAAAACACATGAAGTGACCAGGTGTAAAAAGGCCCTGTGTTCCTATTATTGTTCAACAAAAGCTCTACATCATAATCCCTGCCACAAAGACAACCTCCTGACCTTTGATTTCCGATTGGGATCACGGCTCTTTAGCCTTTTGGTGGTGGGAAAGCTGTACTCGATGTCCCCTTCCTTGAAGTCATAAGGATCTTCACCAGTTTCCCCAAGCGCTTCAACTCCTGGCTGCTGCATGAATCCCAGAGTGCTTATGTGCTCCTGAAGCCTTTCTTCTGAGATCTTAAACCTCTTGTGCGTCTGTGCAAAAAAACTGGTGACAGAAACAAGGTAATTTACAAGTGCAGAAGATCTGAGCACTAAGCACTAAATCAAGACTGTCTGTGCATATATACCTCTTCAAGGCAGTTCCTTCACCCTCAGCTTTGAGCTCCACCATATCATATGGCAATTCTGGTGGCTTGTATTCTACTATGTCTAACATGGGAGTCCTGTAACTCTTCCACCAGCCTCCACTGGCTTCTCTGCATACTAGAGAGGCTGCATACAGAGCGGTGTCACTCATTTCTGGGGCGGTAGGCATGGAGCTGCCCTCTAGACATTGGGAAACATCCATGGGTGCCTCCATAACCTCAGGGTCCTGCACCCTAGGATGTGGACTTAGTGTAGGTGGTAGTGGTGATACTGGAGAATGGAGGAGAGATTCAGGCCCTTTTCTGCCAGTGAACATAGGCTTAGGGTACTTGCAGCCAGGCAAGTTTTCTAAAGAAGTGTCCAAGGCCGCGAGTACCAGCTGAGGTCCAGGAGGTGCGTCCTGCTCCGGGCATGGCTGCTGGTCTACAGAGAGGCGGTGGTGAAAGGGGGTTATGGCTGCCCGTTTGGGAACCTTGTCAGACTTGTCTGCTTTGTCGGCAGTCTTGCTTTTAGGTGTCGAAGGTGGGGGTAAAGACGAGGATAAGGAGGAAGAGCTGGAAGAGGAAGATGGGTTGGTACTGGGCTGGGAATTGGCAGAGAAGCCATTTGCTTGCGGCTGCTGCTTCGGCTGCTGCCTTGACCTTCAAGAAGAAAAATACACAAGGTAAACCAAACAGTTGTCATGTTTTACAAATCTACATCAATAAGGAGTCATTTTTTGTATAAAACCTATAGAGCAACTCGTTTCTATATTAATTCACTTGCAGAAAGACTTGAAAAGCCTTTCTGGAAGACTTGCACAAAAGATGCAGTTCCTGATGGACAAAAGACAATAACAAATCCTTCACTGTAACTACAACTGGGATTGTGTTATGATCTGATGAGTCCTAAATCAACCCGTACATGTCATATGGTATATCTGGTGACAGACACTATAACTGGTCCCCGAATGTACTGCAAAATGTAATGAATCACTGATGCTTTGAGTGTCAATTGGTCCAGAACACGTTTTACATTAAAGAATGTCCAAGATTCTCTACAAATGTCTTCAACCTTGGTAGACATTGTAGGAAGAGGCTAATTGCTGTTATACTTCAAATATTAGACAAAGAGTTTCTGATGATTTTGAAACATATTTTGCGGTACTCACTCACTCACTCATCTTCTACCGCTTATCCGAACTACCTCGGGTCACCGGGAGCCTGTGCCTATCTCAGGCGTCATTGGGCATGAAGGCAGGATACACCCTGGACGGAGTGCCAACCCATCGCAGGGCACACACACTCTCATTCACTCACGCAATCACACACTACGGACAATTTTCCAGAGATGCCAATCAACCATGCTTGTCTTTGGACCGGGGGAGGAAACCGGAGTACCCGGAGGAAACCCCCGAGGCACGGGGAGAACATGCAAACTCCACACACACAAGGTGGAGGCGGGAATCGAACCCCCGACCCTGGAGGTGTGAGGCGAACGTGCTAACCACTAAGCCACCGTGCCCCCCTTGCGGTACTTTATTTGTGAATAAATCAGTCACTTCTCTACGGACTAAGGAAGACCAAAGTGCAGGTGAGGAAGAATGCCCACCTGTTACAGCTGCATGGGGCTCGCTCCACGGGGTCAGTAAAGTCCCACACTGCCACCTCGCTTGTTACGTCCTTCTTTGGCACCATGCCGTTCGACAGATTGCATCTGTGTCGAGGCGAGAAGTGAGAAGCACTCTAGTGTTTTATGGCGCATTATATAAATTTATCATTAAAGCAACACTTGCATGGAAAATGATTACGTACAAACAGTATAATGAAACACATCCTTTCAGACGTCCACATTCCTGGACATGTTGACTGGGATTTGTCACTGTGTACGTGAAATTTGCCAAGTATAAGCAGGGATTTCTGTAATCCTGTCATATTTTTGTACCATGTTTTAGGCACAGTTGTTCAGATTAATTGT
>NC_083485.1:12416849-12424349 GCF_030014155.1 Tachysurus vachellii
TCAGTATCACTGTGAGACAGAGAACAACAAAAACTAGAAACAACCACATTAAAATACGAGGCATGCTTTTTTTATAATTTAGATACAAGGGCTAGAGTCATCCTAATTGTGAGTAATCAAAAACTATATGTGGCATGCAGAGACATTTTGCATAACAGTTAATGAAACACGGTGAAGACACTAGTCATAACATTTGTATGCAAGCCGTGATGTCGTAAAATTTGAATATGTGCATGATATGTAGGCTTTTATATCAGGCTTTTAATGTGCTGTGTTTTTGTTAAGTGCTTTCTTGTGTAAACCCTCAGTTTACATTCCTGGCATTTAGCAGACACCCTTATCTCAAGTGACATATATTTTATTTCAATTTATACAACTGAGCATTAAGGGCCTTGCTGAGGAGCCCAGAAGTAACAGTTTGGTGGACTTGGGATTCAAACTCACAACCTTCTTATCGGTAGTCCAACGCCTTAACCACTAGGCTCTGATCACATCACTTAGTTTAAAGGATAAGCTGACCAAGCACTCATCTACCACTCTTGCAAGTCTTTAAGAATTTCTTCTATTAGCATATGATGTCCTGTAATAATGTCATTATAATGTATTATTTACGTATTTTAAATCCCAGCGTATAAATTTCAGCTTGAGAAAAAATGAGACGCACTTCTGTTTTACTCGAGCTCAATCCCACCTCTGTAGCTCTACCTCTGTTTAGCTACTTAGTTCTGTAGTTATGTCTGATGTCTGAATAAATCCTTAATCCATATGATCATAACTCAACTCTGAATACAGTCCATAGTCATTTTTAAATCAATGCTTTCATGTATGTTGGGCTGAGAACAGCATATTCACAGCACTCTTAAGTTTGTGTATGTAGTTTTATAGAGGCAGAAAAGGGTAACGTGAGTACGTCTCACCCTGTATGGGACTGCTGGAGGTCTGGGCCAGGCGTACGTGCTCCTCGGTGATGTGGTAGACAGGCTGGTGCTGAGAGATCTCCACGCTGGTGCACACGTTACTCTCACCATGCAGGAAGAAGGAGAAAGAGCACGAGAGGTGCTCACTGCTGCTGAAAAGACACAGAGAGAGGAAAAAAACAAACAAAAATGAGAGCATGTCATTTCATGCACTACTGTATTTGTGTGTCCAGAAGAGGGCGATAATCACAAAGTCAGCTGAATCTGTGTGGCACATAAGCGTTTTTCAAGCTCACCAAGAACAACAGAACATTGGAGACATAACATAACAGCAGGCTGATTCAGCACACTCTCTCTCTCTCTCTCTCCCTCGTCTCTCTCTCTTTCTCTCTCTCTATCTCTCTCTCTCTCTCTCTCTCACACACACACACACACACACACACACACATATATACTGTTTGTATAAGCATTCATCCTATTTTCACATTTGATTTATATTTATGCTGCACCCGAATCGAACAATAAACAGAGACACTACACTCATCCTCTTTTTTCTTTATGGATATATCGAGTGCCAATGCGAAAATCTGCTGTTAGAGCATCAGACAAAGCTGACTGGTTTTGATACGCAAATGTCTGTAAAGGGGGAAAAAAAAAACGATCCAAATTTTTACTGAGGTCCACATTGCAGAAAGGTTTCATATTTAATACATCACACTGTGCGCTGCATCAATTACCAACTTCTAATCTCTGTTCTGCTATCTTTCCCTTCATCTATAAAAAGCTCTGACGCCGTTTTGCCCCTTTAATTTGATTGATTTGATTAAACCTCGTGGTTTACGAGACAAGCTGTCGACTTTCTTGAGTTACACCGTGACAGGATGCTGTGAATACAATGAATGTTATCCTGCTTGCAGGATGTTGTTAATGTTCACTGTTACATGTAATATGTATAATATTCATTAATTAGTTGACACAAAACAACTTAAAAACAAAGAAACAAACCTTGAAGCTGAACGCAAGTTTACTCCAGCTAGCAACCTGATTTGGCCAACAATGATATGAATAGTATATAATAATAATAATAATAATAATAATAATAATAACAACAACAATAAGTATTAGTGTTGTCATTATTCTTCTTATTATTATTATTATATATATATATATATATATATATATATATATATATATATATATATATATATATATATATATATATATAAAAAAACATTATATATTATATATTGTTATTATATAACAATAATAATAATTATTATTATTATTGTTATTATTATTATTATTATTGTTATATAATTATATATAACAATAATAATAATAATAATAATAATAATAATAATAATAATAATAATAATAATAATAATAATAATTACTATTATTATTAGTAGTGATATTCTTCTTCTTATTATTATTATTATTATTATTATTATTATTATTATTATTATTATTATTAATATTATTATTTCACAAACTAGTTTTAACTAACTAGCATTTGTCAGACTTCAAATTTTTAAAGGGCTCAGAGGCCCAGCAGTAGCAGCTTGGTGGACCTGGGATTTTAACTCACAGCCTTCCAATTGGTAGACCCAAATTTTAACCACTAAGCCACCACATCCCCTGGTGGCAGACAGTACACCCGTTGGTACGTTTGTACAGCATGACCCACAGATTCAGAAGAAATAATCTCACAACTCTAGGACAAATGGTTCAAATGTTATAAGCGAAGATGTATCTTGAAGTTTGGCCTTGAGGTTAGTGGTGCTATAGAGATGGATGGACTGACTTCAAATTTCATGCCTGCATATTTTGGTCCTTAATCAATATGCCAAATTTCCTAAAAATCCACCAATGGGTTTTATGGGTTGCTAAATCAGTGCTAAAGCAGACTGTAGGAGAAGCGGTATCTGTAATAGTCTGCATTTTACAAACCGCCAAGTGTCCTCATAAAACTTTATATATTACATTTATATCAAACGATCTTGCCTGTTATATGTGTCTTGCCTCTTAAGAAGTAGTTTTTGAGTTTTTGAAGTGCAGAAAAACCTTCAGGCCATTTGAGAACCAATGGTCGGTACGGTTTGGCTCTTGAAATGCAAGCGTTTTCATATGTTCCCGCCGCTACATTATCAGGATTTCACAGTATATAATGAACACGAGGAGTAAAAAACTAGCCACGTGTCATAGTAACACACAAAGAGTTCTTTTTCTCAGCCCATGCCAGCGATACCTAAACATAAGCACATTTTAACCTGCACAAGAGGTGTTTCACTGTGGTCTGATGAGCAAATGGGAATCAGCAAGGTTTTATCACATACACTCCAACAGCTTAGCTTGACATTTTCAGCATTTTTTAACAGGATTACAACAAGTCCTGCTCGTGAGGTCTATTGTTATCTTGTATCAATCCCTCATGCCTGATCATTTAAACGCCTTAATAAGGAGACTGAGATCTCTCTCATTAGGAAACCATGATAATAAGTAGATGAAAACTTGATAAAAACCAGTACAGGAACATTTTTGGTCACATCACGCCAGAATAAAAGTGAAGGAGCTCTAATTATTGCAGGTCCATCAATTATCTACATGTGGATCTGCCTCCTCCATGACAGCATTGCTCTAATCCCAGATTTGATTAACTATATTAGACAAGTTGTCAGTGAGAGAGACAATAACAGTGCTAATAACAGATCGTATAAATTGCAATAATTTGTATATAAAGAATTTCAGTTCAATTCAAATTTATTTGTATAGCGCTTTTAACAATGGACATTGGTTCAAAGCAGATTTCCAAATCATAATAAATATAGTACAAAAAGTTGAATATTATACTAAAAGTTCAAGATTAATATTAGACCCTAAACATTTATCCCCAATGAACAAGTCTGAGGTGACTGAGGCGACTGTGGTGAGGAAAAAACTCTGTCAAATGGAAGACGAAGCCTTGAGAGGAACCAGACTCAAAAGGGAACCTCATCCTCATTTGGGTGACACTGGAGAGTGTGAATATAACAGATATAAAGAAGATTATAAAGAAGAATCCCACACATTGTTGAATTCTAGGATCTGAATGTATAGACGATAATGGCTAATATTTATAACGGTGCCGCCCTGGCAATCGTAAAAGCCTTCAGGAGAAAGTTCTTTCTGGTTCCTCGGTAAGAGAATGATGAGGAAATTGTGAATGACTTTTTATAGCTGTGATAAAAGTGAATTTCCAAGGGAATTCTAACCAATCCTTCCCACTTCCACAGGCTCTCTTGTCCACTCCCATACTCTTGACCAATCGTGTCCAGTCCCATAGGTACTCTTGACCAATCTGTCTGGACCAAACCTGTCGAGGCTTTTATTTCCAAATTCTCTAATGAGAATACACTTGACACTAATCGATACACTTCAACTTGAAGCGAACTAAGTCGCCTAAAGGGATTAAACAGGATTGGGGTTCGTATCCGAGGCATAGTCTATTACTCGCAATATGTCTCAGAAATATAATCTTATCTACTGTGTGCTTTTATAGTTATAGCATTAAAGAGAAAGGAATCTTTCGAGGCAGCGAGCTGTCCAAAGCTGTAATAATCTTTATGAGACTGTCGCATGTCTCCTGCCTGAACTCAGGGGTGTAGCGCAGTAGACCAAATACGACAACGCTAATTTTCATGAATTATGAAGAATAAAACATCTTGCTGCTGGTATCTTGCGCTTGTACAGATCAAACCTTTGATTGTGAAATATTTAAATATTTAGCTACGTTTTTTTGGGGGGAAAATTGTCTTTTTCTAGTCTGCTTTGTGTTTCTAACAGCAGAATTGATAAACATGCCTTATGCTCATGTCAGATGGCTAATTCTGATTGGTCGTGCTCATCACACACTGGCTAGACAAAACAAAATGTCAAAAGACAATATATTTATTGTTTTACCGCAGCGTACATACACAACCGAGGTTACTAATATCAAACAAAAACTCTAGTTAGTTATTTAAATAGGTCCAATGATAGGAAACAGAATAATAACTTATAACTTACTTAAAAACTTACCACACAGCTGTCAATTAAATAAGTAATTACTAGTTACTTTGTGTACTATCAACTCTGTTTGTTTGTTTCTCATATTTTCCAATTTCTCCATAATCTAGTCTTCTCACACACTCAACACTTTTTAACCTTTTTTTAACCAGAGCTAATAAAGGAGTAGACCGAAGGCCAACATACTTCCTCTGAGACTTGCGAAGCTGTGATTTTGCTTCCTTTAGGGCTTTTCACACTGCGTTTAACAGCAGGTTATCATCATTCTAATCTAGAGAAAGTTTTTACACTTGTAATGTAGAAGCGAAGTGAGCACCCTGAGTTAAAATGTTAGTTTGTAAAAGGTTAGCTGCTGAGCAACAGAAACCCAATCAGAAATTGAACTGCACGAGCCTCATATCACGTGAAAACCAGGACGTAACAAGACCTAACAAAACGGTCAAGTGGAAAAACACTGAACATGATGGAAATGTGTGATGTAGAATGGAGGATGGACATCAACACACACTGATTAACTTCACAACAAACTTAAAAATGAGATTAAGTCAAGGTTTAGGAATGTATAGTGTGAGATATCAGATTATGAAGAGCCAGGAGTAATTGTTTATTAACCCTGGGTAAAGTGTGAGCACTATTTTTCAGGAAATAAAAAAAACGCCGTACCTTATCTGCAGTGCAGAGGGTTTAGTCCGCGTTGCAGTGGATTGTCTTGCGCTAAATTCCTGTCCTCAGACGAGCACCAGAACTAGCGGGGGTCAAGATTTTTTTTTCTTTGAGCCCAGTGTTTTGAAGACATTTACCTCAGAAGACGTGTTGATTCGTTGCGACTCTTATTAAGGAGAAATATGCCGTGAAGCTCTCCCGCGGAGTGAGGAAGAGGTGGACAGTTGAAGTGTCCAATGGAGTTATGAGATTTGCGCTCAAGCTATTTTCAAGACTTTAGATTGGTTAATAACTTGTAAAAATAACAGACCCACGTGGGGACTGACCAATAGCATCGATATTTGAAAAAATATGAAATTGACCAAATTTGGACATACGAGGTTTCCGCCCGACAGCGACGATATATACTATTTCAATATTTTTATGGTCAGTGTTAGCAAATCATTTAAAGATGACCTTTTTAGCTAGAATACAGTATCTCACAGAAGTGACTACACCTCTCACATTTTTGTACACTGCAACAACTTGGTCTGAAGGAAGCCTCTACTAAAGATGATGCACAAGATAGCCTGCAAACAGAAAGCAGTCTAAGGACATGGATTACTGGAACCATGTCCTGTGTTCTGATGAGACCAAACTAAACATATTTGGTTCAGATGGTGTCAAGAAGTGAGTGGCGGCAACCAGGTGAGGAATAAAAAGACAAGTGTGTCTTGCCTACAGTCGAGCATGGTGGTGGGAGTCGCATGGTCTGGGTCTGCATGAGTGCTGCCGGCACTGGGGAGCTACAGTTCATTGAGGGAACCATGAATGCCAACATGTACTGTGACATACTGAAGCACAGCATGATCTCCTCCCTTAAGTAGACTGAGCCACAGATCAGTATTCCAACATGATTATGACCCCAAACAAGACAACCACTGCCTTGCTAAAGAAAGTAGGGTAAAGGTGATAGAATGACCAAGCATGTCTCCAGACATACAGTAAAACCCTATTTAGCATCTATGGGGCATCCTCAAACGGAAGGTGGAGAAGTGCAAGGTTTCTAACATTCACCGGCTCCGTGATATCATCATGGATGAGTGGACGAAGACTCCAGTGGCAACCTGTGATGCTCTGGTAAACTCCATGCCCAAGAGGGTTAAGGAAAATAACGGTGGCCACACAAAAGATTGACACTTTGGGCCCAATTTGGACATTTTCACTTAGGGGTGTACTCACTTTTGTGGCCAGCGGTTTAGACATTAATGGCTGTGTGCTGAGTTATTTTGAGGAGACAGTCAGATACTCACTTCTGTCAGATACTGTATATGATGATATTTATATATAGTGGTAAGTTCTGTCAGTTTAATTTTTTTGGAGACATTGTAGTGATAAAAATAGACTTTTATGTCGTGGACTAATATTTATTTATTAACTGATTTTTCAAACCTAGTTGATTGAATTATTTTAAAAATATTTTTGACTATAAACGTACAGACAGACAAACAGACAGACAAACAGTCAGACAGACAGACAGAAGAACAGGCAGCAGATAGACAGGTAAGCAGACAGAAAGACAGACAGAAAGAGAGGCAGAGAGAAAGATGAAGACAGACAGACAGATGGAGAGAAACAGACAGACAGAAAGATGAACAGACAAACAGACAGACGAACTAGATAGATAGATAGATAGATAGATAGATAGATAGATAGATAGATAGATAGAAAAACTAATAATAATACATGTACTTATTATTATTATTACTATTATTCAAAAGAATTCATTCTTAACATGACACATCTCTCTCACTCGGGTCACGGGGAGCCTGTGCCTATCTCAGGCGTCATCGGGTATCAAGACAGGATAAACCCTGGACGGAGTGCCAACCCATCG
>NC_083485.1:12426849-12434349 GCF_030014155.1 Tachysurus vachellii
GGTTACAGCACCTCCTGCTTTTGATCTGGGAGCTTCGCAATGAAATGGATGCTGGGTAATTGAGTTTGCGGGTTAGTGACGTGACTCACAGTTTGGGAATATGGAGAAATATTTGAGTGAGTCATTACTGGAATTGCTACAGATGTAGGCAGATGTAGGCAGTTTGTGGTATTTACTGGACAAAGTTATGAGTTATATAAGGTATGTCCATGATACACAATCAGATCTAAAATAATAATCAAAGTTCTTATTTATCACAATTTTTTCACATTAAGTCTGATATTAAATGAATCTGGACTTTCAGTGTGAGAGGTAGGTTCTTCCCTCTAACCTTACACAGAGAACACTTCAAGCAGAAATGGGTTTGATATCATCATTTACTTCGAAGATAGAAACATTTGTGTGAAAAAGAAATAACTGTTTTTGTTTATTTGGAACTTTTCAGTGAAAATATCGCCCCCTGTAGGTTAGGGGTAAAAAACAGATATACCTAGACCAAGCTTAAAGCCCTGAGTGTCTACTTTCATATGAGCTTCATATTAACCTGCACTGTAAAGTGGGACATGACAAAGAAATCGATGCTGAACGTGGACACAATAAAACAGGCGCAAATTTCATTTTTTGGATCCAAGAACTGGAGTTTTTCTCTTTTACTGTTATGTTATGTTTTAAAAAAAAAACACACGTTCTAACATACATGCCATAGGTGAACCATGTAAAAATATATCACAGCAAATTATTACTGTTGAATATTCTGGAGTTAGACATAAACCTGGGTAAGTGTTGGTAGACTACAGCCGGTGTTTAAGAGAACTCTAAAGCAGTGTAATATTTTGGTGTTGAGGAGCCGCATTCAACTCCCCCGGTTTTACATTTTAAAATTTGACTTAGGTAAACTATTGTTTTCATGCTGTGAGGAAATTTCTGAGAATTCTGCTCTTGTGTGGAAGTAGAAGCTTAGTGGTTAAGGTGTTGGAGTACTAATCAGAAGGTTGTGAGTTTGAATCCCAGGTCCACCAAGCTGAATCTCCAGGGCCCCTGAGCAAGGGCCTTAGCACCCAATTATTCATCTGTATAAATCTAAGGGGCTTTTTACACCTGGTCACTTCATGCGTTTTCTGTGATCAGATAGCTATCCGATCGTACAAAGTCCAGGTCTAAATTCCCCCCGAGATGTTTTCGAGACGGATATAAATCCGATCGTTCAAACCCCTTCAGGAGGAGGTCTGGGACGCATTTCAGATGAAACTGGACAGGTGTAAATGAATGTGGTTGTTCAAGCCACATACGTCAGCGCTATACTCCTCCCAAACGGAAGTACGTCACTTGCAGCTGAACTTTCACCCAGGCGTCTCGTCGAGTCTTTAAACGCGCTGCTGCCCCAGAGAAAATGCAGCAAACAGTAAACGCTGTTTTTTGTAACATAACCGTCGTAACGAGTTTTTTTGTCTTCTTTTTGATTGCATTCTGAAAACCGCACACACCAAAGCGTGTTCCATTTCAATTACCCCAGAAATGAGGTAAAATATATGTGCATTTTGGGCGGGAGCAGAAAGATCGGATCGATATCCGAATATTTTTTTAAACTACAGAAGGATTATTATTCAAATAAACTCTAGTTAGGAGTTAAATGTACTCTATATGTTAGTAGAATTTTAACTCCACAGGAAAAAAGCTAAAAGATTAATCCCCAGAAAAGTGTTAGTTTAACTTTGTGCTAGAGTTTGTTTAATGGTCATGCATGTAGTTAGAATAAATGTAGTTAGAATAAACTCACAGAGAGTTTATTATAAAGGCCAGAATGGTGAACACCGGACATCATATGTGCTTGTTGAACATTCCAAACTTCCAGATCATTTCTGTGGGATATTTGGATGCTTGGTTGGAAGGATTTGTGTTCATTCAGCCACGAGAAGAGCGTTCAAGAGCTCAGGCACTGTTGTTGGATGAGGAGGTCACTTCCCACTGGGGTTGAGTCAGAATCAGGGCTCTGTGCAGGACACTCGGATTCTTCCACACCGACCGTGGCAACGTGTCTTCATGGAGCTCGCTTTTTGATT
Organism: Tachysurus vachellii; assembly: GCF_030014155.1. NCBI lineage: Eukaryota > Metazoa > Chordata > Actinopteri > Siluriformes > Bagridae > Tachysurus > Tachysurus vachellii. The sequence goes on from NC_083485.1 coordinate 12,428,910, forward strand.
TTTCATGGACGGCTTAGTTCCAATGAAGTGAAATTGTAAAGCTACAACATACAAAGACGTTCTATACAATCGTTTGCTTTTATCTTTGTAGGAAAAGTTGTGGCAAAGAACCACATACCCATATGATGTGATGGTCGGGGTGCACATACTTTTGTCCATATATAATAACAGTTATCTTTTCTCTGATAAAATATAGCACTAGAGAGCACAACATTTGAATTTTAATTATAGGAATTTATTATAAAAATGAAAAGATACTGCAGTGATATGCTGATGAAGATATGAATTTGGAATAATTCCCTGCTCAGTGTTTTGCATGTAATCATTTATTTAATAACACATTTATTAGTCATGATCACACTGCACATCCCCAGTTAGAAAGCAAATACATAAAAAGTGCTTAGGAATATTATCACTAAATATAACTAAAAACCCAATTTTTACACGAGAATAATTGTGAGTTCTTATAATATTTTAATATTTTTAGTTCCTAAAAATAAAGTCTTACCAACTATAAAGATGTTTATGATATTAAAAATGTTTATGAGAATGTTACATTTTCAAGAAAGTTTTGAAGAAAAAAAAGAGGCCAAAAATGTTAATAATCTTTTTTAATACAGTAATGAAAGTAACAACTTTGCTATTTATATTTTAATGTTGAGTTTTTTTTTCCATTTTAATTAATTACAAGAATTATTGTTAAGTATAAAGCATATTATTATTATTATTATTATTATTATTATTATTATTATTATTATTATTATTATTATTATTACATTTTCATTCGTTTACATATGATTTCATTTCAGTCTGTATTTCCATATTTAAAAATATTTTCCATTTAATCTGATTTTATTTGATCTATTATTTTATTTATTTCATATTTGTGCGAATTCGTTGGTAGTTGGTTTGTTACAGCACTTGGAGCGACCATGTGTACTTAATGAGTTCCGAAAATAAGGTCCTGCAATTGATTTTATAATTTAATTACTGCAGTTGATTATGTTTAACAAATATTAATGTGGAGGCCCTAATATAAAGTTTAGTATCAAATAAAAAAAAAAAAGTCTAGTATAAAAATAAAAAATAGAATAGAAAGAATAAAAAAAAGGATCGGATCAGATACAGAGAAAAAGACAGACACATAGTGAGTGTGTGTGTGTTTGTGTGTGTGTGCATATTTTTGGCGCATACAGATTTCTCAGTGTTAAGGAATGGCATGTGTGTGTGCGTTTCTCTTTCTCTCTTTCTCTGTCTCTCTCTCTTTCTCTGTCTCTCTCTCCCTCTCTCTCTCTCTCCCTCTCTCTCTCTCTCTCTCTCTCTCTCTCTCTCTCTCTCAGGCTGCTCAATAATTCACTGCTTGGCTCTGTGTTGGACCCTGCAGGAGGCGCAGCAGCTGATAGTGTGGCACAGACAAAGCTGTCAAAGCAGAGAAGAATCAGGTGGGTTTAACATCCCCCTCCTCTCCATACCCTAATGACAGAGCTCTCCCTATTCGAGCAGCTCAGCAGGGAAGCGCAGCAAATCTCAGCTTCCCGCCACTGCTGTTCTGATATTCACACAATCCCTCCCCAATCATATAATGTACATACAAAGAAACCTCCAGCATGCATGTATATTCACACACACACACACACACACACACACACACACACACAAACATGCACATTCCGACAGTGCCGTTACACCTCACAAAAAAAAAAAAAAAAAGCATCTTCATTTCACTTTCCAACACACGCTCCGCTCCCTCCGCTGAGGAATAAATATCAGTCCTTATTGTTCAAACGCAAAGAGACGAAAGAGACGCACAGAGACAACGAGAAAAAGAGAGACATGATCCCCTGCTGTGTTGTTGGGACAGAACTGAGGATAGTCCTCTTATCCTGGACTCTTATCCTCTCTCTTATATTTCATTCATGTTTCATTTCATGCTTCATTCACTCCATCATTTATTTACTGTATACGATCACAGTGGAGTGTTTTTCTAATAGGGTTGCCAGATTGCTTCGCGCTGTCTCGTTCGCGCTCACTGTTTTATAATCCAATTGATTCGGAAACAATAATTGCGCTGAGACTTTAAATCCATTCGGAGACAATTTGCTCTCAACTGGGAAGGTTTTAATCCTTGAATGAAAGGGGTGAAATGATCGATCTAATCTGGCAACCCGGATTTCTATTTGACTGCCTTCTCAGCATATAGTTTTATGCTTTTTATCTGGCTTTGACATAAAATAAAATTTGTCGGACCGAGTTCAGATATTCAATAATAATATATAATATCAATAAAAAAATAAATAAGATATAACGTCATTAATCTGATGGGGACAGATTTACAGTTGTCATTTATTTTAATCAGGAAGTTTAGAATAATTTTGTTTTTTTTTTTTTGTAATCCAGTCCTGGATACAGCACAGAATCTATCTGATGCAGGGATTAGAAATGTTAATAGAACGTTATAAAAAACTAAACAAAGTTACTGTAATGTTGCTCTAGAGTGAAAACATTCTTTTAAAAAACCAGCCACCAAATGGAATGTTCTGGATTTTCCCTTGTACTCTATGGAAATGTTATAAGACACTCTAACTAATGTTGTGGAATGGGGCGAAACACAACGTCACTGTCTGTATCTGTATCTGCGTAGCCCTCCACATCCCCGTGTCAGAGTTAAACCCCGTGTGGGCGTGGCCTAAACCACTGGTGAACACTGGAGGAAAAATACAGAGGTAGAAATGGTAGCTTCAGCAACATCGCTCCAGTTCATAACTGCTCTCAACTTAGTGAGGTGGGTGGGACTGTTTTTCTTACTCGCAGTTGTGTGTGTTTTTTTTTTGTTTTTGTTTTTTTTTTCTATCCATCCATCTATTTTCTGATTATCCTACACGGGGTCATAGGGAGCCCCGGAGCCTCTCCCGGTGGACACTCTGGTTGGGGTGCAAACCCATAGCAGGACACAATCACACACACACACACGCATACTGTGGACAATTTAGAGATGCCAATCATCCTACAATGCAAGTCTGTGAACTAATGGAGGAAACCTGAGTACTCTGAAACCCTGAAGCACTTGGAGAACATGGAAACACCACACACACAGGGCAGAGGCAGGAATCAAACCCAAGTCAGTGCAAGGCAAGTGACCAAATCCTGAACAGGCAGATACTAAGGAAGCATCACACTGTCATGTTAATGGTGTTATTTCTGTTACACAAGTCCAGTGTGACAGAAGACTCTGATGATGACTGCATTCCAGTAAGGAGTCTCCACAGCTTCTTGCCCCACTCATACACCCTTATTTACTCAAGAAGGGAAATCTAAGTCAATAGCAGTGCTTCGTTATGGTTCAAATCATTTTACTAGCTCTTCTCAACAGTGTGAATGACTATCACTAAAATAATTTCATCTTTTTCTTTCATTCTTTGAATTTGTTGTTTTTTCTCTAGACAGATTCAGTAAAAAAAAAACCTAATATCGTGTCGTCTACATGCTACAGCATCTGCTCAGCCTTTAACCACTACACAAGTCCAGCACGCTTCGTATCCTACTTTCCTGTTCCTTTAACCTTCCTCCATCACAAAATGTTTTGCTTCTGTTACCTTCTGCGAAAGCATGAGATACAATCGGCCGAATATTAATGTAAGCTTTAGATACAGTGTGCTGAGTTTGATTTAAAGGATGATGGTTATTTTATACTGTTAAAATAATAAACAATTCTTGATAGGCTTTAACACAGAAGCTCAGAAAACTGAACAGAAACACTACAGCTTATTAAATCTTGTCTGTGTGTTTGTGTGTGTGTACGTGCGTGCGTGCTGCATGAGTGTGTATGTGTGTGTATGTCTGTATATATGTTTGTATGTGTGTGAGTGTTTGTGTGTGTGAGCGTGCGTGCTGTGTAAGTGTGTGTGAGCGTGCTGCATGAGTGTGTGTGTGCTGCGTGAATGTGTGTGCGTGCGTGTATGTGCGTGCTTGTGTGAGTGAGTGTGTGTGTGTGTGTGTGTGCGCATGTGCATGTGTGTGTGTGCGTGCTGCTTGAGTGAGTATGTGTGTGTGTGTGCGTGTGTGTGCGTGAGAGAAAGATACAATGAGCAATTCTCTCTTATCAGGAAGCAATTGTGTGACAATAAAAAAAAACATTTAAGCAGAAAAGATAACTCTAATAACGCATTCGAGTTTTTTCTCACAGGAGGACAAAGAAAAGCTCTCTGGATATCACTAGGATTGTTCTTTTTCTGCTGAAGAAAAGGGATCCTTCTAACGACACTGTCATTTATATCAATAACACAAAGAAAACAAATCTAACAAGTTACAAATCCAGACATCCGACTCGGAAATAAACTCAAAATATTTCCATTTCAATCTCAACTGGATTTTAATGTCCAGTGTTTAAAAGTAAATCTGTTTCTCCGAACAGTCCTCATCCTGACGTACTCTAATGTCTCATACTATTGATTATTATTACCCCACGATATCGTTCTAAAGGATTAATACGGAGTTAATAAAGTAATCCGGAGTTAATAAAATAATCTAATACATGCAAAATACCTAAACCACAACAAAAATATACTTCTATATCGATTAGCTGAGAAATTGTATACATGGCAACCCAACCCCAGGCGTTAAACTGTATTTCCAACTAAAATTCCTCTCAGCTCTTGGCCAGTTCCAGAGAACCATCTGAAGCCTCTATCCTGTTTAATCAAAGTTTACAACAGTCGTCATGGCAGGTGAGCTTATTTCAGCGTTACACAACAGAAGGTAAGAACACAAAACACACAAACTCGCAATTGTAAGGTTTTCATAATAAGCCTACTTTACATCAGTGTAAAGTCATTTACATCACTTACATGAGCTGCTACTAATCTGACTCTATTCTCTGTCTCTCTTTTACACACACACACACACACACACACTCAGCTTCTACTCTCACACGTGAACCGTCTGGCACCCCCTTCCCTTCCCTCCCCTCCCCTCCCTTACCACACACACACACACACACACACACACACACACTGTCATCGTCGTCACACACTCTGCCATGAGTGGCACCCCCACCTGCGAACTTGTTGCCACCGGTGCCTCCAGGGGACGACTAAACGCTCGCAAACTCCTCTGCCACATGGTGCGAACTGCTGTGACACTACACTGCTGAGGATTGTCACTGAGGAGCGGCGAGAGGTGGGAACGCTCTCACTCCAAAGACAACACCTCGAGTGTTTCATCTCCAGGGACGAGCTCACGTTTCTCTCAGCCACGTTAGGGTGGAAAGGTGTGAAACGAATCAGAGCGCACTAACCATAATCATACACCAAGTAACAAAAGCTCGGTGGCTGAAGGGATTCGGTTCATTTCAATATCGGATGTCTTTGGGTTTAAAGTTGAACTTCTCTTAAGAGCCTCAACATTGTAACAGCATTAACACTGGTTTATTGTCGTGTCACAT